>NC_091993.1:111041063-111043563 GCF_044704955.1 Pristiophorus japonicus | reverse complement strand
CAGAGGGCGTTGCGGTGGGAAACCCTGGGTAGCACCTGTAACAAGGACTATATAAGGCTGACCACCACACCTGGGAGGCACTCTGGAGCTGAACAATAAAGGACGACGGTCACAGCAGTTAGACTTACACCAGACCGCGTGGAGTCAGTGATTTGTGTGCTACATACACCTCATTGGCAACGAGGAAGCGGATGAACTCCACGCAACCATGGCTACTCTGGGCTCGCTAAAGGATTTTACCGTGGGCAATAATTGGGAGGCCTTTACGGAAAGGCTCGAGTACTACTTCACAGCAAAGGACCTGACGGAGGACACATACGCAATGAGAGAGAAGCGTAAGGCGATATTGCTCTCCAGTTGTGGAGATGAGGTTTACTGTCTCGTCAGGGATTTGCTGGCACCTGGGAGCGCCAGGGACAAGTCATACAAGGAGCTGACTGAACTCATTCGTGACCAGTTGAAACCGAAGGAGAGCATTCTCACGGCCAGATACAAATTTTACCATCACTGCAGACCTGAGGGCCAGGATGTCACCAAATATGCTGCGGACCTCAGGAGACTCGCGGCGCTGTGTGATTTTGGGGCACACCTTGGCGAGGCTTTGCGGGACGTTTTCGTTATGGGGATTGGCCATGAGGGCCTCCTTCACAAGCTGTTAGCCACGGAACCCACAGTCACTCTGACAAAGGCCATCGCCATCAGCCGGGCATATATGACCTCGACTTGCAGCACCAAGCAAATAATCCACACAGTCTCGAACCCGGCAGGCACTGTCCACAGGATAGCGCCCACCACGGACAAAACTGCAGAACGTGGCTCTGCCCGGGGCAGAGAGCACGGACCTCGGGATAGAAACATAGAAACATAGACAATAGGTGCAGGAGCAGGCCATTCAGCCCTTCTAGCCTGCACCGCCATTCAATGAGTTCATGGCTGAACATGAAACTTCAGTACCCCATTCCTGATTTCTCGCCATACCCCTTGATCCCCCGAGTAGTAAGGACTTCATCTAACTCCCTTTTGAATATATTTAGTGAATTGGCCCCAACCACTTTCTGTGGCAGAGAATTCCACAGGTTCACCACTCTCTGGGTGAAGAAGTCTCTCCTCATCTCGGTCCCAAATGGCTTACCACTTATCCTTAGACTGTGACCCCTGGTTCTGGACTTCCCCAACATTGGGAACATTCTTCCTGCATCTAACCTGTCTAAACCCGTCAGGATTTTAAATGTTTCTATGAGGTCCCCTCTCATTCTTCTGAACTCCAGTGAATACAAGCCCAGTTGATCCAGTCTTTCTTGATAGGTCAGTCCCACCATCCCAGGAATCAGTCTGGTGAATCTTCACTGCACTCCCTCAATAGCAAGAATGTCCTTCCTCAAGTTAGGAGACCAAAATTGTACACAATACTCCAGGTGTGGCCTCACCAAGGCCCTGTACAACTGTAGCAACACCTCCCTGCCCCGGTACTCAAATCCCCTCGCTATGAAGGCCAACATGCCATTTGCTTTCTTAACCGCCTGCTGTACCTGCATGCCAACCTTCAATGACTGATGTACCATGACACCCAGGTCTCGTTGCACCTTCCCTTTTCCTAATCTGTCACCATTCAGATAATAGTCTGTCTCTCTGTTTTTACCACCAAAGTGGATAACCTCACATTTATCCACATTATACTTCATCTGCCATGCATTTGCCCACTCACCTAACCTATCCAAGTCACTCTGCAGCCTCATAGCATCCTCCTCGCAGCTCACACTGCCACCCAACTTAGTGTCATCCGCAAATTTGGAGATACTACATTTAATCCCCTCGTCTAAATCATTAATGTACAATCCTGGAGCTCAGAGTCTGCCGAGGGGGGCCAATCAAGCAGCACCATGCTGGCGTTGTGGAGGAAGCCATGGGGCTCACCGGTGCAGGTTTGCGGAGTACATGTGCAATACCTGCCACGTTAAAGGCCACCTTCAGCGTATGTGTAAAAGAAATCGGACTCACCATGTGGCTGAGGAGATGGGGGATGATCCACTGTTCAGCGAGGGGCAGGTAAAAGATGATGAGGTGCTTGGACTGCACACGTGTACCGACGATTTTCCCCCAGTGATAAGTGAAGTAAAAATCAACGGAGTCCCAGTGAGTATGGAAGTGGACACGGGCTCGGGTCCGTCGTTGATGAGTCGTAGAACTTTTGATAAGCTGTGGATTAACCCAGCTGCACGACCCAAGCTGGTCCCGGTCGCGGCGAAGCTGCGTACCTACACCAGGGAACTAATACCTGTTCTCGGCAGAGCGATGGTGCAGGTATCCCAAGGGGACGAGACGCACGCTTTACCTCTGTGGGTCATTGCAGGCGATGGGCCGACGCTCCTCGGCCGGTGGTGGATGGGGAAGGTCCGTGGGAGCTGGGAAGACTTCATTCCTCCACAGGCTGCTGCTCCCCGGGGTGCTGCCGTGCCCCGGGTCCCCAGAGAGCAGCACCGACCGAGCTGGAGCTGCAGCC